>NC_090412.1:4823622-4835111 GCF_036365525.1 Heterodontus francisci | reverse complement strand
TAAACATGGCAGCTGATTTGCACAGCGCAAGATCCCACAAACAGCACATGAGATATAAGACCAGTTAATAAATGCTGACCAAGACACTGCTGTTCTTTGAATTCTGCCATGGGATCTTCTACATCCACCTGAAGAGACAAATGGGACCTTGGGTCCCATCTGAAAGACGGCAAAGCAAACTCAAGGATTCCGTCACTACTGCGCTAAAGCGTTGGCCCAGTATCGGCTCAAGTCACTGCTGTGTTTAATCAGCTGCCAGAGTTTCCCTCGTTGCACAGCATTTCAAAGTAATTAATTGGATGATAAGCACTTTGTGTTGCATTTCTGAGACCATGATTCAAGGGGCTCTATCCATGCAAGTTTGTTTAAAACTCCTTCCACATTTCAAACTTCCACAGATGATGCAAAGAAGTTTCCTTTCATTCAAGCTCTTTCGCAATATGGGCTTGTAAAACAACCCACTTGTCGTGACTCTTGGCTACCCACATTAGTACAATGTGTGTCTGGGAAAAGTACTGCAGAAAGTCACAGTACAGCAGTCATTTCCAGACAGTCTTTAGAAGGGAGCAGGAACTTAAAACTTCTCACTGAAAGAGCCAAATATATCCATTTTTTAAAAAGGTAGCTGACCTTTTAAACATAAAACATCTTCAAACATTTCTATTAACTGTACACTCTTAGAGGGTACTGGTCGATGAAAGAATCTGTTAACAATAGAGAGACTCTGATCCTAACGGAAAGATTTGATAAACACTTTGACATTAAGACAGTGCTACCTTTAACAGCCACAACCTCTCTCCTCAGACTAACTCAGCAGCCAACAAGAGACACGGGGGATGGGCGGGGGGAGGTGGGGAGCTCTCTCAGCTCTTCTGTGGACTGTGCTATAAACACCCCAAGACAGCCAGCACAAACTGGGGTTTGCGAAGGTCCTTAAGGGCAAAAAGTTATGTTTTCGAGCCCAGCCCCACCTGATTATAAAGCCAAACACACTGGAGGGGGATTGAAGGTCATTGCCCCTCCCCCTCAGAAGTAATTGTCCCCGCCTTCATTAATGGTTGGCAAGTGTGATGCAGATTCCGCATACCTTTAAATCTATGGAAACGCATTAAATTTTATGCAAAGTAGATCTAATGAGAAGTTATTAGTCTAAATGCACACACATGGCTGTGCATGTTACACGCTTTTTCACAGTACACTATTCTATAACTGACGCATCCAACATATTGTGCCAAGTCGTTCTGGGTTATTATACAGACATCAGCTTTCAGCAGCACATTATACACATCAGCGAGCAACTGAAATTGAGCCTTCCCCTGCTCAATAAACCAACTCCATATGGGTAACATAACCCAGCTCCTCCAGGCCACACAGATCAGGCTTTACACGGAAACCTTTTGTCCTGTCACTCAATCTACAGCAAGCACTAAGTGATCATTTATTTAGATCCACAGGTGTCGACTAAATTGGAACCATTTACAGAGACTCAAAGGGCAACGGATGCCCATTGTAAGGAGATTTTCCGAACCTCAATTGTGATGAGATTCTCCAGGGACATGTCAATTTGTATTAAAAAAACAGGTGTTCAACTAATCCGCTCAGCACCTCTAAGGTACTTCACAGAATCATATAACATAGGAGGCCATTCATCCCATCGTGCCTGTGTCCGGTTCTTTGAAAGAGCTATTCAATTAGTCCCACTCCGCCTGCATTTTCCCCGTAGCCCTGCAAATGTTTTCTTTTCAAGTACTTATCTAATTCCCTTTTGAAAAGTTACGATTGAATCTGCTTCCACCACCCTTTCAGGCAGTGCATTCCACATTGTAATTTGCTTTTTGATGCAACAAGTTGTTAAGATACTATTTATTTAGTGTCCAATACCAATTTACTCTTTATTTTGCATGAGTGCCATGCTCATGTGACAGCTACTAATACTTGGGCCATGTACAACATTAATCGTGCTAGAACAAAAGCAAAATATTGAGGATGCTAAAAATCTGAAATAAAAACAGAAAATGCTGGAAATACTCAGCAGGTCAGGCAGCACCTGTGGAGAGAGAAGCAAAGTTAATGGTTTCAGGTGGATGAAAAAATGCTGCTTGACCTGATAAGTATTTCCAGCATTTTCTGTTTTTACTTATTATTAATTGTGCCAGGTTCACTATGTTTGATGACTGGGGTGACCAATTTTGGTTTGTGCAAAATATGGAGTAACTTTGGTGTCTGTTTTCCAGCTTACAACAACTTCATTTAGATAGCACCTCTAACATAGTAAAATGTCCCAAAGCACTTCACAGGAGCATTATCAAATACAATTTGATACCGAACTATATAAAGAGATATTAGGACAGGTGATCAAAAGCTTGGTCAAACAGGTAGGTTTTAAGGAGCGTCTTAAAGAGGGGAGAGAGAGGTAGAGAGGTTCAGGGTGGGAATTCCAGAGCATAGGACTCAAGCAGCTGAAGGCACGTTCACCAATGATGCAGCAAAGGAAATCACGATGAATTCAGTGCATCACAGCATGGAGAGCATTACTGAATCAGAAAATTAGATACTGAGCCTCCATGGATCAAAAGAACTTAACGAGCCAAAGAGGCAAAGAATTAATTCACAATTTTAAACGAAATAATGGCACACAGTATGTGTTATACATTTTTTCTTTTCAGTTTGTTGTGTATTGTAGTTACTTACATTTCAGGGTATTTCCACTCCTCGTTCGGCCCCAAGATCTCTGTAAGCTTTGCAAGCCATGAGGATGCTTTCAGTTCCACCAGATGTCACCTGCAAAAGCAAGGGTCGTTCAGAGCTCCGACCTCTATATTTTCCTATCCTGGGGCATCTCTCATTGCCAAGGATCCTTGCACCACGCTACACAAGTCAGTATTTATTCCCTCTGACATAAGCTCTTTGGCAGACCAAGCTGCATTTATACATGATGAATAATAAAGACTTGGTATCATAGAATCACACAGCACAGAGGAGGCTATTCAGCCCATTGTGCCTATGCTGGCTCTTTGAAAGAGCTATCCCAATTCGTCCCACTCTGCTATTAGGAATACATTCACACTCAGTGATTCTGAAGTGCCATCCATGGTTCAGTGAGAAGGTTGTGGGTTCAAGTTCCACTCCAGAGACACTGAGCCCATAGATGTAGGCTGACACTTTAATGCAGTAATGAGGGAGTGCTGCACTGTCTGATGATCCTCCAGATGAGAGATTTAATGAGGAAAATTCCCACAAAAGTTCACTGACCTGCTGTACACTTCCAGCACTTTTTTTTTTTAGTTCATTCATGGGATGTGAGCATCGCTGGCAAGGGAACATGATATCTCAGAAAGCCAGAATTTGGAGTTCTTTTATTTCCACATTACTTGCTCAGGGTGGTTACAGGTGGGGGGGGGGGGGGGGGGGGGGGGGGGGGGGAGCGAGGAGGGATGTTAACTGTTGTTTTTGATTGCTGAATAGAGGTTACAGCACAGAAGTAGGCTATATTATATAATACTAGTCACCCATCGGCTTTTGCCTCCCCATTTAGCTGAACACAGGCATAAAAGGCAGCAGTGAATAGTTCAAAAGCAGCAATTTCAAAACAAGATGGGTGTTAAATTGCCATCAAGAAGACCGCAAGAAACCATTAATTTGTAATTGAAATAAGCTATGGCCAAATCTACATTAACTGCATTACACCCCAGCGCTTACCCTCACCAAGGAGACAAACACAAGCCCCTTTCATTCGAGCAGCAATGACGGGCTTTGGTGTCAACTCCACACTAATGAGCATGGCAATGTATGCAATTATTATGCGCCCACTGTAGAGGAAAGGGTAGATGAGCTTGAACGCAGACTGCAGCCCAACATATGTGTGCGAGTGTTCACCTGCTGAAAGACTAGTTTGTACACAATCATTGTGTATAACCAGGAATGTCACCATCAGCTCCCTCATCACCCTTTCACTGCAACATTACTAACACTCAACACAGCAACTAAGAGAACAAATACAACTGCGTAAACTATTCAATTTATGTACATGTACAGTATACACACACACACCCTGGCTGTAACTCAACCTGTGGATTTTGCCAACATACGTAGCATGCTGAAACTTTGCCCGGGAGGCTTTTCCGAAGCGTACCAGTATGAGAGCCTACATTACAGGCTTGAAACTATGTGCTGCCCTAGTTAAATGGGAAACTCCCTGTAACTGCCCTGGAGAGCGCTTTGATACAGTCCCCAGCACTTACACAGTCTTCTATATTGGGAAAATGGCACTAAACATTTTGTCATCACCATTGCCATCGATGACAAAGGTACTGCTTAGAATGTGTTCAGCGTGGCTACTATTTCTGACAGTTTGGTAAGTACTTACAACAACAACTTGCATTTATATAGTGCCTTTAATGTAGTAAAACATCCCAAGACACTTCACAGGAGGGCTAACAAACAACATTTGACACCAAACCGATAGGTGATATTAAGGTGGATGGTTAAAAGCTTGGTCAAAGAGGTAGGTTTGAGGAATGTCCTGAAGTAGGAGAGAGAGGTAAAGAGGCAGGGAGGTTTAGGGAGGGGAATTAGAGAGGTTAGGGTCCGAAGATCTGAAGCAACACCTACCAATGGTGGAACGATTAAAATCAAGGATGTTCAAGAGGCTAGAATTGGAAAAGTATAGAAATCTCGGTGGATTGTAGGGCTGGAGGAGATTACAGAGATAGGGAGGGGTGAGGCCATGGAGGGAACTGAAAAACAAGGATGAGCATTTTAAAATTGAGGCATTGCTGGACCCGGAACCAATGCAGGTCAGCAAATGGACTTCGAGAGAGTTAGGATACGGCAGCAGAGTTTGGATGTGTTCAAGATTACCCTGTACTTACCTATTTAAAAGGTTCTGCTGATTTCAGACAAAGATGGACCTTTGAGCAGTTTCAATCAGCAGTTTGCACCAGATTAAAGTGTGATTACCTTAGAGATAAGATTCTTGTATGTAACTGTTAACAATTTGGAGAGGGAGTTGCTAGGTAGAGATTTCCTTTTTTAAAAAAATATGTTGGTTACATCGCTCTTTGGTTTTACTGTGCCATCTCATACAGCAGGCAAATCGTGCTCACGCTAACATGCTTGCTGCAGGGTGAAGAATGTTTCTGCCCAAACGAGAGACAGATTTTTTTAATGTTTCTAAAGAATATAACCCTCTGAAAACTGCAACAGAAAGAAATTTTCCATTGGGGAAATATGGGAGACCAGTGAGTTAAAGTATAGAAGTCATGTGGTCATCATTTTAATGCACAGGAAGTATCCATTTGTCCCTCTCTGAGCAAGCTATCCCATTAGACCCATTCCCCTGCTCTTCCCCCAACACTTCTTTAAAAAAATTCTTCAGATATTTATCTTTTCCTTTTGAGGAGCCACCTTAGATCCTGCTTCCACCACGGTTTTTCTACATTGGTTCATGACCTAATTAACCCTCTCCATAAAGAAATTTATCCTAGCCTGCTCCTTCATTCTTACACCATCCTCTCTTAATGTCTGACAGAAAAGATTAATGGGTGGCCTGTATACTCAGTACTTGCTATTAACTTTTAAAGTGATTTAACACCCCAATTATGAAAGTGGAATTACATGCATGTTCACAGAATCACACAGCACAGAAAGAAGCCATTCAGTCCATGGTACCCCTTCCTGATCTTTCTCCGCAGCCCTGCAAATGTTCTCTTTCCAAGTATATATCCAGTCTCTTTTCATGTCAGGCCTCTTGGATATAAACAGTAAGCTGCGATTTCTTTTCCATTACAGGCCTTCAGTCCAAATTCGGAATCCTTGTGTAATCCCACAAGACACACCGTCTAGACTGTGGCATAAATAAAACTGGATGCCATGAAACCCATTAGAAATTATTCTTGGAGAAAAAAGAAAACAGTGAGTGGATGTTGCTTGGCAGCACTATATTAGAGGATTAGTTTATTTGCTTGGTGTGTTTATGCATCAGTCATGAGGTGTCAATTCAAGCCAAATGATCTTGCAAGGCCTAAATTTTGTCAGGAATTACTTTTGAAATATGTCTGTCATTTGTGAAAGGTCAATCTAGCCGATAATAGAGGAGAATGAGACAGTACAAATTGGAGGCTTCTTAAAAAAAAAAGGGATTGATTGCTAAAACAATCACCGTCACAGTGAACTGCCCCGTTCCCACCAAACATCAGCACACCTCCTCTCCCATGACCGGTTTAAGATCTTGTGGCTCTTTCAGAGGTCACCTTAGCGAATATTAAATCACTGTGCAATAGACAGGAACTGTAGGAAGAGTCTATGTCAACAAACCTTGGACTGCAAGCTCAGATAGGTACAGATGAGGGACTTCACTCACCCCATCAAACTCATCCAGCCAGGAGCCTCCAAGCACCCTCAGCACAGCCTCAAACTCAATGATTCCAAAATCTTCACCTCCACTATCCTAACCAGATTCCAAGTATTAATCACTGTAGATGAAAAATTGCTTCTAAGAATCAGTCATGAACATATCTTCAATCATTTTTATTACATAGTATTTACAGCACAAACAGACCATTCGGCCCAACTGGTCCATGCCAGTATTAATGCTCTACACGAGCCCCCTTCTACCCTACTTCATCTCAACCTATTAGCATATCCTTCTATTCCTTCCTCCCTCATGTGTTCATCTAGCTTATCTTTAATGTATCTATACTATTCACCTCAAACATACCCTATGGTATTGAGTTCCTCATTCTCACCACTCTCTGGGAAAAGAAGTTTCTCCTGAATTCCCTATTGGATTTATTAGTGACTGTCTTATATTTATGGGCCCCGAGTTTCTGGTCTCACCCACAAGTAGAAACATCTTCTCTAAGTCTACCCTATCGAACCAAACCCTTTATAATTTTAAACACCAGATCCTGGGTGAACTCCAGCAACCTTCATGTCATCGGCAAACTTGCTAACCCAGCCTTCCACTTCCTCATCCAAGTCATTTATAAAAATCACAAAGAGCAGAGGTCCCCAGAACAGATCCCTGCGGAACACCACTGGTCACCGAGCTCCAGGCTGAATACTTTCCATCTACTACCACCCTCTGTCTTCTATGGGCCAGCCAATTCTGTTTCCAGACAGCCAACTTTCCCTGTATCCATGGCTCCTTACTTTCTGAAAAAAATGGGCAGCACAGAGGCGCAAGTGGTTAGCACCGCAGCTTCACAGCTCCAGCGACCGGGTTCAATTCTGGGTACTGCCTGTGTGGAGTTGTGCAAGTTCTCCCTGTCGTCTGCGTGGGTTTCCTCCGGGTGCTCCGGTTTCCTCCCACATGCCAAAGACTTGCAGGTTGATAGGTAAATTGGTCATTAGCAATTGCCGCTAGTATAGGTAGGTGGTAGGGAAATATAGGGACAGGTGGGGATGTGGTAGGAATATGGAATTAGTGTAGGATTAGTATAACATGGGTGGTTGATGGTCGGCACAAACTCAGTGGCCAAAGGGCCTGTTTCAGTGCTGTCTCTCTCTAAACTAAACTAAAACCTCTATCAGGTCATCCTTCAGCCTTCTCTTTTTCTAGAGAAACGAGCTTCAGCCATTTCAGCCTTTCCTGATCATCACCATCCTCTGAGTTCTGGTATCCTCTTGTGTACCCATGTCCTAAAGTCTTTGATGAACTTTAAATAGTGGTTCTTTACTATTGAGTATCTTCTACACCTCTACAAGGTCCTGGTCAAGTCTGTGCTCAGTCAGTAGAATCTGTGCAAATCTCCAGGGCATTCCCCTGCAAACAAGAATTGCACACAAAGTACAGCCTGAATATAAGCAATGTACATAGTCAATAATGATGCCCTCAGACTTGTAAACTACTGATTTAATTACACTTATTATTGGTTGCTGTCCTGCAATAACTGGACTTGCAAAACATTGCACCTACCATCACTCCCAGATAGGCATCTTTTAGAATAACCGGCTAAACAGTATTCTTAACTAGTAGCAATCGACTGCACCAGCAGTGTTTAAGATCCCTGGGTGAAATGCAAAGGACAGCTCATATTATAAAATCAATGCTTTCAATCTAAACCAAGTTTTACAATGCTTTTTATAGCCAGTCACGACACTATCGATTCCACGGGGGCCTAATGTACAAAGGCAACTTGAACAGCCTTCAGTCAGGCTTTTAACTGCAGCTGTTTACACTAAAGCTTCACTGCTTAATGCACAACATGGCATTGGAATCTCAAGTCAGCACCAGGTGACTCAGAGGCTTCTGAGTATGGCTAACAATCACAGCATGGATTCTTTCTCTGTATACTGAAAACACGTGATCTTATGGTAAAAGAAAAAATGTGCAGGACTAATAGGAAAGAGCAGAGAGGAGTGGAACTAACTGGACAGCTCTTTCAAAAGGCCTCCACAGGCACAATGGGCTGAATGGCCTGCCTTTGGTGTTCTATAATTCTAATCCACATCCCCAGCAAATAATTTCTTTAGACGTAGGCATGGGAATGTCTTTGTCAGCACGTTTCCTGTTGTGTATCAAGACACCAGTGGGCGGACACAGTGGCGCAGTGGTTAGCACCGCAGCCTCACAGCTCCAGCGACCCAGGTTCAGTTCTGGGTACCGCTTGTGCGGAGTTTGCAAGTTCTCCCTATGACCGTGTGGGCTTCCGTCAGGTGCTCCGGTTTCTCCCACAGCCAAAGACTTGCAGATTGAGAGGTAAATTGGCCATTGTAAATTGCCCCTAGTGCAGGTAGGTGGTAGGAGAATTGAGGGAAGGTGGGGATGTGGTAGAGGACATGGGATTAATGTAGGATTAGTATATAATGGGTGTTGATGGTCACACAGACTCGGTGGGCCGAAGGGCCTGTTTCAGTGCTGTATTTCTCTCTCTATGACTATTGGACTGCTGTTATTTTAATGCGGTTTGGATTATGTCAGCTGCCTTTTAACGAAAGATGGGCATAAATGAGACCCCGAGATTCTAAGAGCCTTGGAATTTTATGGCCATGAGGCAACGTCTCTTCTCTGCCTGCCTCTGCAAACTCCTCCAGCTTTACAATCCTACGAGATCTCTGCGCACGTCCAATTCTGGCCTCTTGTGCATCCCAACTTACTTCACCCCACTATTGGTGGCCATGCCTAGCAGCTGCCAAGACCCTAAAGCTCCAGAATTCCTTTGCTAAACTTCTCCCTCCTCCTTTAAGAGGCCCCTCAAAACCATACTTCTTTCACTAACCCTTAGATAATCTGTCCCAATATCTCCTAATGCATCTCAAATTTTATCTGGTTACACGCCTGTGAAGCACCTTGGAATGTTTTACTATGTTAAAGGGCCTATATAGATGCAAGTTGTTTTGTAGGAAGTGCCTTCAATTTATCACATTCTTCTACAGAATGAATATGACAAGGGTAGATGTGGCTTTTTTATCATTCGTTCATGGATGTGAGTGATGTGGACAAGGCTAACATGTATTGCCCACCCCTAATTGTCCTCAAGAAGGTAAACTGCTGCAGTCCATGCGGTGTAGGTACACCTACATGCTGTTTGGAAGGAGTTCCAGGATTTTAACTCAGCGATATAGTTCCAAGTCAGGACAGTGGATAGAAGATTGGCTAGCTAACAGGAAACAAAGCGTAGGCATAAATGGGTCATTTTCTGATTGGCAAGATGTAATGAGTGTGTGCCATAGGGATCTGTGCTGGGACCCTCAACATTTTACAATTTTATAGAAATGACTTGGATGAAGGGACCAAAGGAATGGTTTCTAAATTTGCTGATGACACAAAGATAGGTAGGAAGATAAATTGTGAAGAGGATATAAGGAGGCTACAAAGGGGATATAGATAGGCTATGTGAGTGGGCCAAAAGATCTGGCAACTGGAGTATAATGTGGGAAAGTGGGAAATTGTCATTTTGGCAGGAAGAATAAAAAAGCATATTATCTAAATGGTGAGAGATTGCAGAGCTCTGAAACTGCAGAGGGATCTGGATGTCCTAGTGCATGAATCGCGAAAGGTTAGTATGCAGGGACAGCAAGTAATTAGGAAAACTAATAGAATGTTCTTGTTTATTGCGAGGGGAATTGAATACAAAAATAGGGAGGCTAAGCTTCAGTTATACAGTACATTGGTGAGACCACATCTGGAGTACTGTGTACAGCATTGGTCTTATTTAAGGAAGGATGTAAATGCATTGGAAACAGTTCAGAGAAGGTTTACTAGACTGATACTTGGAATGTGTATCCGCTGGAGTTTAGAACAGTGAGAGGCAACTTGATTATATAAGATCCTGAGGGGTCTTGCCAGGATGGATGTGGAAAAGATGTTTCCCCTTTTGGGAGAATCTAGAACTAGAGGTCACTATTTAAAAATAAGGGGTCATTATTTAAGACAAAGACGAGGAAACATTTTTCTCTCAGAGGGTCATGAGTCTTTGGAGCTCTCTTCCTCAAAAGGCGGTGGAAGCAGAGTCTTTGAATATTTTTAAGGCAGAGGTAGATATATTCTGATAAAGCAAGGAGGGGACAAGGTTATTGGGGGTAGGCGTGGAATCTGGAGTCAAGGTTTACAATCAGATAAGCCATGAACTTGTTGAATGGGCGGAGCAGGCTCAAGGGGCCGATTGGCCTACTCCTGCTCCTAATTCGTATGTGTGACTTGGAGGGGAACTTGCAGGTGGTGGTGTTCCCACGTGACTGCTGCCCTTGTCCTTCCAGGTAATAGAGGTCAGGAATTTGGAAGGTACTGTTGAAGAAGCCTTGCTGAGGTGCGACAGTGCATTTTGTAAATGGCACACACTGCTGCAGAGGGAGTAAGTGTTTAAGGTGGTGAATCAAGCGGGCTGCTTTGTCTTGGATGGTGTCGAACTTCTTGAATCTTGTTCGAGTTGCACTCACCCAGGCACACTCCTGACTCGTGCCTTGTAGATGATGGACAGGCACTGGGGAGTCAGGAGGTGAATCACTCATCACAGAATTCCCAGCCTCTCACCTGCTTTTGTAGCCACAGTATTTATGTGGCTGCTCAGTTAAATTTCTGATCAATGGTAACTTCCCAGGATGTTGAGGATTCAGCAATGGTAATGCCATTGAATGTCAAGCGGAGATAGTTAGATTCTCTCTGTTGGAGATGGTCATTGCCTGGCACTTGTGTAGCATAAATGTTGTCCAGGTCTCGCTGCATGCAGGCACGGACAACTTCAGTATCTGAGGAGTTGCAAACGGGTACTGAGCACTGTGCAATCATCAGCAAACATCTCCAATTCTGACCTTATGATGGAGGGAAGGTCATTGATGCAGCAGCTGAAGATGGTTAGACTGAGGACACTGCCCAGAGGAACTCCTGCAGTGATGTCCTGGGGCGGAGATGATTTGCCTCAACAACATCAACCATCTTCCTTTGTGCTACATATGACTCCAACCAGCGGAGAGTTTTCTCCCCGATTCCCATTGACTTCAATTATGCTAGGGTTCCTTGATGCCACACTCAGCCAAATGCTGTCTTC